>NC_056743.1:308867250-308901675 GCF_019279795.1 Protopterus annectens | reverse complement strand
AGACACACTTTTGTAAAGCAGTTCCCAACTTAGAAGGATGTAAGCTACCTGTTCTGCCACTACAGTGCAGACCACAAACCTTCCTAATGTAAAACTGGTCTGAAGCCCAGGTGCTTAAACTAAAAGGCTTACAATGAGTTACACCAAGCAGTAATAAATACAATTGAGTACTTTTAAGATGACGCAAGAGCAAAATAAAGTAAGAAAAAACACAAATACAGTATTTTTTTTTTTTTTTTTTTGGAAAGAGAGAAAGGAAAGAGAGAAAGGAGTAGCAGAAACTAAGCTGATTGGCCTTCTCAAATGCTCTCCCTGTACTGGGTAGAATGAGGTAATGACACTAGACTGGGAGGAGGGTCCCAGATCAAATTTACACTAGGGGCGGGCAACTGCAAAGCCACCAACTATAAAAACACTATGCCAACAGGGAGGGAGGGTAGGAAACAAACTGCAGAAGTGTTACTCCCAAACTGCAGAAGTGTTACTCCCAGCTGAAAAGCAGCAGTGAGCCTTTAAATGAAAGTTTTAAACAGCTAAAGGAGCCACTAGAAAAAAAGAGTTTAACTGCAACAAGTTATCATAAACAAACAGCCCAACAGATGCTTAATAAGAGTGGACAATTTCCAGTTAATACCTCACACACTGTGAAACTAGCTAGAAAAAATACACAGTACACAAAGTGCTATAAACAACAAAGAAATAAAGAACAAAATAAACAAAAAACAGGATACTTAATGTTATATATTGTAGCTCCGAGTTTGCTGAGTGTCCTTCATTCGATAAGCTCAGTGTAAAATGGCTGAACACTCACAACTGAGCTTCTTAGGTAACAGAAAGTTGAAACCTGAGACAGCTTTTAAGAAAGAAATCTCAAAAGAACCAATGAGGTGCTTAGTCTAAGCTGTAGTCCAGGAGACCTCAGTCAGCCAATGACCTCAAACAATTCTCTCTCACTGAAATGCCTGATGGCTTTGGCTAAAACAAGATGTCCCTGAATTATGTACTCAGACACACAGCCTCCACAAACACTAGGCCCAAATACAAGCCTGAATATGGAAATGCTACAAATATCCACACTACTTAGAACAAACTGCAGAAGTGTTACTCCCAGCTGAAAAGCAGCAGTGAGCCTTTAAATGAAAGTTTTAAACAGCTAAAGGAGCCACTAGAAAAAAAGAATTTAACTGCAACAAGTTATCATAAACAAACAACCCAACAGATGCTTAATAAGAGTGGACAATTTCCAGTTAATACCTCACAAACAGTGAAACTAGATAGAAAAAATACACAGTACACAAAGTGCTATAAACAACAAAGAAATAAAGAACAAAATAAATAAAAAACAGGATACTTAATGTTATATATTGTAGCTCCGAGTTTGCTGAGTGTCCTTCCTTCGATAAGCTCACTGTAAAATTAGTTGTCCTGGGTGTAAGAGGTCCTTGAAAGCTGTTAGTGCATTCTGTACTGCTAGCATTTCTTTTTGATTGATATGCAGATGCCTTTGATCTGTAGTCCATTTGCCCTGAATGCACTGTCCTGCCATGTGTGCTCCCCAGGCATAGTCCGATGCATCTGTTGTCATAGTTTGCCTGGCTGTTGGGAAGGTGAAAGGCTGACCCTTGTTGAGGTGACATGCGTGTGCCCACCATAGAAACTCCTGTTGAAGGCAGGGAATGAGTAGTATCATTGTTTCCAAGCTGTGGCTGTGCTGAGTCCATACGCTTTTCAGGTACCATTGTAATTTTCTCATATGCAGTTTTGCAAATGGTATTAGTATTATGCAAGATGCCATGAATCCCAAAGCCTGCAGAATTTTTCTTGCAGGGAGTTGTGTCTTTGTTGCCATTATTTTGAAATATTGAGTCAGCTGTTGTTGCTTGTCTGGCGTGAGATAAGCCATCTGGGCCATTGTATTCAAGCTGGCACCCAGGAATATTATGTTTTGTGAGGGCACTAGTTTTGATTTCTTTTTGTTTACTGTGTATCCTAGGCAACTTAGAAGGTGTTTGACAAATGCCAGATGTTTTAAAAGAATGTCCTTGCTTTCTGCTTGAATAAGGGAGTCGTCCAGGTATGGGTATATTTGAATTACTCTGTCTGCAGTATGCAATTACTGGTGCCAGGCATTTTGTAAAGACCCTGGGCGCAGTAGATAAGCCAAAGGGCAGTGCAGAGAATTGATAATGCGTTGAACCTGCAATGAAGCGGAGGTATCTTCTGCAATTTTGTCTGATAGGGACATGCAGGTATGCCTCCTTGAGGTCCAGCGTTACTAGCCAAGCATTCTTGCCCAGCATGGGAATAAGCTGCTTTAGTGTTAGCATCTTGAATTTTGGTACTTGCAGATAGGTGTTCAGAATTGAAAGATCTAGAGTGGGTCTCCATGCTTTCTTTTCTTGGGAGTAGAAAGAGTCTTGAATAAAATCCTTGTCCTTGCTCCTGTGTAGGTACCTGTTGAATGGCTCTCATGTCCATGAGAGCTGTAATTTGTTTTTGTGCCTCTTCCCATTGATTTGGTGGCAGGTTTGGCATTCCTTTTATCCTTGGCAAGGTATGAAAGTGGAATCTGTATCCTTGTGTTTAGGACCCATTTGTCTTTTGTGATGATGTGACAGTTGTCTGCAAAAAAATGCTAATTTTCCTCCCAAGGTAGCTGCCAGGAAAGATTTGCTTGGTAGTTTGAGGACTGAGTCATTGTGTTTGTCTTCTGCTAGCTTGGGGCCTGTCTTCTCCTCCTTTCTGGGTAGCAGTACCCCATTGGCGAGGTTTGTAAGGGCCTTGTGACACTTCTGCCCCTCGGGCATCTGTATTTGCTCCTCTGTGATCTGTCAGAAGCTGGAAAGGACCAGTTTTTTGTTGGCCAATTTCTGCTGAAACGAGGGGGTTGTCCCTGTAAAAAAATCCTTTAACGTCTGCATAGACTTTACCTTACCCTTCATTTTCTTTAAAACCTCTTCTGCTTTGACACCAAATAATATATCCTGCTGTAAAGGTGCATCCAATAATTTTGCTTTAACATGATCAGGTAGGGTTTGTTCTTTTAACCAAGCATGTCTACCTATGACAGACAAAGTAACAGCTGCTCTACTTGAAGCTCCCAATGAATCAAATCCACATTGTAAAGTATATTTGCCCACCTGTTCAGCTGCATGCACCAGATCCTGCATTTCCTTGAATTCAGACTGTTCAGTATGTGTGCTCATTTTTTGTTTTAATTGAGACATTAGGAATTGCTGATATTTCAGCATGTGAAACTGACAATTTAATGCTCTCATAGCCAGAGTTGCTGAGGTGTATATTTTCTTTCACCGTCTGTCTAGGGCTCTGGAGTCCCTTTCAGAGGGCACAGGATTTTTAGCCATAGAAGCTTTAGCCCCTTTGTGACCCTGGGAAATTGTTTCTGGGTCAGCCACAGGGCATTTATAAAGGAATTTGTGAGAGTCAGGCACTCTGTAGTATCTGTCTGGTTTGGGTTGAGCAGGAGGTAGAGAGTCTGGATTTAGGCTAGACTCCAAGTAAAACATCATCCACAATATCTAGAACTGGAGGGATAGCAAGTGGTCTGTGCTGGGGTAGTAAAAGGAACTCTCGGAGCCTTTTCTTAGAATCAGAGTAGTCCTGGCCTTCCCAGTGGAAATGTTCCCTCATGGTATGTGAAGTTTCCCCAAAGGTGTTGTCTTCAGGGGGAGATGCTGAGGGAATAGTCTTCAGCATCAAAGTTTTCATAAGGGGGAAAAGTGTAATCCTGTTCCTCAGAAGAATCTGAGGAAATTGAAACCTGGTCAGAGGAAGCATAATCCTCCTCTTGTCTTGGTCTTTTATCTGGAGGGGGATGGGAACCCCTCATTAGGGTAATCAAATCTTCAGCCATCTTAAACATCTGTTTCTTAGGCATGGGGCCTTGAACTGTAGACTGATGTACAGTCTTTTTTTGTTTTAAAGGAGTTTTAAGCTTAGCATAAGATTTAATAGTGAGTGTAGTCAGTCTGAAGACACCTTCTGCAACTGAAGGTGTTCCAACTGCATCGGGGTCTCTTCCTGCTCTGGTGTCGGAAGGGCCTAATGAAGATGGCTGCGTCGGCCTAGTACACTCCGCTTGAGAATCCGCGGCTGTCTGGGGTTCCAATTCTGCGGTCGTCAGTGGCTGCATAGGCGCCTCATTGAAAACCGGCGACAGGCCCAGCGGAGGCCTCTGAGTCTGAGTTGTTCCTAGGCTGCCTGTCCTTATCCTTGCATTTTTTATGCATGCCGGTCGTCGGCTGCTCCGACGGCATGATAGAATTAAATTTCCTGCCAAAGTAATGTGCGAAGTCAAAACAGCGTTTGATAGTTCGTTTATTAAACCTAGCGCAAAACCGACAACCTGTGACGTCGTGGTCTGGGCCTAGGCAAGGAATACAATAAGAATGGAAGTCCTTATGAGGTATTTGCTTCCCACAAGAAATGCAATTGTTAACTTTTTCTGACATCGGTCTGAGGCAAGAAAAGGTTCCCCAATGGGGTACATAGCTTTATTGAAGACTTCGGACTGAAATTCGAATCGAAAATCTCAGGTGTCAGCCGACCGGCACTTGCGAACTGCTTCTGCTTCAGGCACCGCGCGGCAAGAAAGACTGAAGAAAATGGCGTCTGATGCCTCTTGTATACCCCTGGCGCACTGACGTCAGGGAAGAAGCGACAGCAACCGACGCTGGACCAAGACTTTGGAACTCAGGCCAACTGCGTGACCGCCTGACGGCAGGATAACCCAAGTGTGATGACTGCAGCAGGGTAACACGATGAACATTGTTTTACTTTTTCATGGTCACACTTTGGCTGTTTTTCACACGCTGTCGTCAGTATTTTTTTTCTTTGTATTGTGAAGTGCATTTATTACTTATCTTCACCAATGTAGCCCGAGTTGTGGCTGAAAAGGGTCCTGGGACCAGTTCACTTTCCTGGTTAACAAAGTATAAATAAATATAAAGCAGAGGAAAAAGTGGGGGTGAACATGACAGAAATAATTAAGGAACTAGTAAAGCACGTTTATTCTGTATCATTCATGAGACTGAGAGAAAAACGTCCCACTGAAAGCATTTGGAGGTAGCAGACCGATTTAGTTTGAAATCCTTTTACTTGCCACCTGTGAATGTACAGCAAGGATTATTTTCCGCAGTGAGAGTTTTCACACACCAGCTTGAGTGTGTGGGGGAAGGTCAGTCAATTCTTTTAAAAGTACAAAAGACATCCTTTACAAAAGCCTGCTATTTACCTACTTTTTCTGGAAGTAGCCAACAGCTATTTATAGCATAAAACCAGTGCTGACAGACACAAATGAGGCTCAGTCTGGGAAACGGAGAGTAGCTCTGTTATCGTTGTGTTTAGATAATAGTGCTCAACAGTTCTGCCATTCAGTCTTAATGGCACAAGGAAATAATGCCAGTTCCTTGTGTCTAGCATGGCTTGTATAAAGAGGACTTGAAATGTATTTTGGAAAGGAGGAATGAAAGCTAAAAAACAGTATCACGTTGTCTAGAGAGGCCCCATCCACCCTTTTGAGGAAACTCATTAAAATTGTCAAATAAGCACTTGGAGTGATTTTGAGGCATTTAAATAGATCAGAAAGAGCACAAATTTTTTTGAGTCGTAAGGTGGAGTTTTCCTTTACAGAATCCCCCGACCCCACCCCTCTGCCTAGGGTTTCCAGGACGGAGGAAAAGGACACTTCCAAGGCTGGGATCTCCTACTTTGGCCATTTGTGTGGTTGAAGATAAATGTCCCTAGATCGGATTCTGTAAGAGGCGGTAGCTTTTCTTTTATTTGGGCATTTCTAAGGCTTTTCCCCTTGGCCCCTTTTTACCAGGTCTTTCCCTGCAGATCTTCCTCATGAATCTTTTCTTTGGGCTTTTGCTACACAAAGCTTTTCAGGGTCATGTTGATGTGTAGATGGATTTGGGTCTTTTTTCACACTTTTATTGGGTTGGACAGGGATATCATTACCATTCCATTCTTGCTGCTAGCCTCTTTTATAGGTCTCAGATCCAGCCTAAATTTCTTCAAGGCTGCCTAATTCCCTGCAGGCTCTGATACAGGATGCAGGATCTGGTCTGATTGTCTTGTGTCTATAGCTCAAAGGTTGATGATTCAGCCCTAATATCGGAACTGAACTCTTCAGTGTCAGTCTGGGGGGAGGGTTGCAGGGTCTGAGCTCTTGGCCTTGGTACCAAGTGTCTGCGTTTTTGGTAGTAAGAATCTGTGCCAGGTTCCTGTACACATCTTTGGTTCTACAGGTCAGTGTTGAGTTCTTGCTGTTGTCACTCGTTGTAGGTGGAGTCACTGGAGACACAATCTTTGCAGATGTTGCAAACTGTGTTAAAGGTCCGAGAGATAGCCAGTGTATCAGTACTGGCCTTACCAGCCTGTGTCTGGGCCTTTGATATCTTTTTTAGACAGATGTAGATGATGTAAAGATCTCGAGGAAGTGTACCTGGGAATCTGAGCTCAATTCTATGCATGTATTCTGTTCTGTGGACAGCTCCCCACCTAGGAGATATGTAGAGGGTGGTGTGCAAGTTAGTGTAGCGATTCCCCTTGTGATTTTTCAAATGTTTATATGAATGCCAGAGGTGAGGGTGATTACTTTTTCCCACCCCACTTTGTGTCCCCATGTTTGAGGAAATGTTTTATAGTTTATGCAGAAGGATAAGTAGCCTAGCCTTCCTCTTCTGCTTTAGGTGAAGTCTTGTAGGTGACCTTGAGATCTTTCCCCTCCCTTCCCGAGTGGTTCTGTCTCTAAACAGCATGTTGGGAGTCATCTCCAAGGCAGCATGTAATGAGCCTGATATATGGTGGCCACTGTGCCTAGGAGATAGGATAGGATCCTGCAATCATTTTAAAGCTTTGATTGCTGGATTTGAAATCCTGTAGTGTAGTAATTTTTAGGAGAACCATAGAGACTGTAAAGGTCAACACCAAAAAGACTAGTGTAACATTCTCCAGTAAAAACAGTCAACGGAGATGGATTGCTTTGGGAAGGTCATAAGCACATTTGCTGATGCTCCAGACTAATAATATTGATGTCTGGTATTCTGGAAAATGTGTTTGATAAAGACCTGTATATGAAAGTTCTCCAGTGAAGACAGCTGTTCTTTTTACCATGAGCAGTTTCAGCATCTGCCTTGTTCATAATACATTGAATGGTCTGCCTGTATCAGAGCAACTGTGTACCTCCACACTTTATTTGTGTTTCATAAATTTTGTAGGGAATTTCAAGATCTCCTCTCATCACACCATTCAATGGTTCTTACCCTTTTGGACCTCAGGTTTAGACCAAATTAGTGGATAAATCAAAAGGAGAGTAAGATGCTTAAAGTTGGAGTGAGGCTTCAAATCAGTCCTCCTCCAGGATGCAGAAACATCTGTCGGAAAGAATTCTGTTTTTTTAAACATTAACTTGGCTTTAAATGGCCACAGAGGAAGAATGTGAGCAAGATGATGGTTTCTTTGACAGATGCCTACCAAATGGTAAAAAGTATTACAGAAAAAGCAGCTCAGAAAGTTTTGCACAACAGCTCTACAGAAGGGAGTATGGATGATTGATGCCTTCTACTTTCCCTGGAGAAGTCGATTTTCTTTATGGCTTCTTTCTTCTACAGCTTAACCCCAGGATACTTGGGAAGTTTTGGGAAGAGGGCCATTCGGGTATCTTTGCTTCTCACTACCCCCAAGAATGACCAAAGAGCTGCAGATGCTGCAACAGCTCACCCAAAGGGTCCCTCATACTCTTCCCACTTCCTCCTCCTAAACACATTGAGTGAGACAAGCAGGGTGGATGATGTAGAACTCATTCTCTCCATACATACATTTTCATTGGACGACTTGTTTTTTTTCTAAATGAAGACACAACACCAAGAAAAAAAAAATAGAAAGCCTAGATAGCATAAAAAATCTAGTCCCATTTATTCAGTTAAACTCTTTCCTCAACAGACTTAGTCATGGCTTGAAATGACATTAGTTCTGATGAATTTTTGTCCTTCGTCATCTCCATTTTCTTTCTGAACTTTGCAAAAAAAGGTTTGTCTTGTGCTTCGGTTAAAATACATTCTTTAGCTTTCTCTGCCTGTATGCTACTCGTCTCCCTGCCTATTTGTACTCAACCAATATACAATTTTTAAAATAGGTTCTGCATTTGAGACCAGCCATAAAGGAGCCTGTCCCCCATGGGATCTTAACTTTGTAGTAGAAAAGTTCATTCTTCCACGCCTTTCAGCTGTCTGCTTCATCTGCCATTATGATGTGCTTACTTGGATGACTATGCCACTAGTGGTAGTAACGTCTGCCAGAAATATTTCTGAGTTACAAACTTTGTGCAAGTAATCATTCCTGATTTTCCACAAATACAAGACTATTCTTCACATTAGCCCCTCTTGTATGCCAAAAGTGGTGTCTGAGTTATCCCACACTTAGGCTAATCTTCCACCCCACACCCCATCCCCCCCTAAAAATAAGGGTGAGACATACCTCTCAACCTCTTGCTGTAAGAAGTCTGGACAAAGCCTGACAAAATGTGGGGACAAAGGCCCAAAACTAGGGCCACATTTTAAATGTTGCTCTTACAAACTTAAAAAGTTTCTAGAATAACAGGATTTCTGTTGCCATACATTTTCTGAAGGCTATGAAGTCTGAAACTCAAATGATGGTCATTATTTACTAACTAATCCTTAAATCATCCCAATGATTTGTCAATTAAAACACAATTTTTATGAGGAACAGACTGATAATATGGGGCAAAAATCTGGACATTCTGTGAAAATCTGTACAGGTGTGAGGTATGGTGACAGACTAATACATTCCTTGGATGTGCATAGGCATCTTTGAGTTTACTTGGACAAAATAGAAACCTACAAGAAATCAGACCTGCTTTTTGTGTCCTTGCAGAAGGTAATGAACGAACAGTCTGTCCCAATGGCTTCAAACTTTTTTCTTTTATCAGTGTCCTGGGAGGCCATCAACTAACAGTGTCCTACTATATTCCACTAGGTTTACTGCTACTACCACAAACTTTCTTGCTGGGGTTACTACCTAGAGCATTCTACCAGCAACAACTTGGACCTCTGCCCACTCCTTCTCCTTAAACATTATAACATAGGAGTTGTGTCCTTTACCATATCGAGATTTGCATCGGCCTTCCCTTAGGGACTGATTTCCCCCCTTGACCAACTACTCACCAGCCTCACAAATTTTTTTAGCTCTGGAAATCATCCGAAGAGTCATTACGCAACCGGAAGCTATGAAGAATATAATAAATTCCTTCCCTTCTACCACCACCTTCTTTAATCCTAACATTGGAACATGTACCCTTCCTTCTATTTTTTTGCACCCCATGTAGCTCTCAGATATTCACTAAAGCAGCTCAGAGACTGACCTATGTAGGACATGCTACAGATGTCCAGGATAGAGTGTGGTATCCGACTGGGGAAAAAATGCCTGAGGTGGATGTCCACTAGACTGTGGTGGAAGTTGGGATCTCTGGTAATTAGTTCAGCCTATTGCATCTGTAGTGTTAGAAATTCCAAGAGCCATTAGTGCAACAATGACCCTATTTAAACATCTACATTTGTGGGAAGTGCCTAACATAAGCGCTGCTGTCTCTGTGCCTGTTAAGGGTGTGAGTAAGGGACTGTTTTGTCTTAATGTAATTAGACCATTTAGACTAGAAATAACTGGGTGTCTGTATAATTTCAGCGTATTGTTTAGTTGTAATGGTCTTCGACTAACCATTTTAGACCATTTCTGATCCCTGGTGAAATGTTGGTCTTTGCTCTTTTATGTGCCAGTTTAGATTAACTGCAAGTAGCTTTTTCTGACATTTCACAAGTTAGAAAGTTTCCTTTAAGAATTATTGACTTTATTCCTTCTTGGCCAATTCTGTAATGTGCTGCTTATTTTTTTTCTCTGTCTGCCCCTCCTTTGCAGAGTATCTTTCTGATAAGTGTCCAGTTTTCTCTCCAGTGTCTGAAAATAATGTAAAGGAGGACTGGTGAGGGGCAAGAGGGGAGAGAGAGTTCATACTGTGGGGATTATGAAATTGACAGCAGATACCTCTACACTATTTTTGTCTCTCTCCCTCAGATTGCTGTCACTAGCAGGTTGGTCTCAGTCATGCCAAACTTACAAAGGATATACAGTTCCAAAAACTGACAGCACTTTGCTGGAGTGAAGAGTCATGCTTGGACTGGTCTGTCTGCATTGAGTCTTTGAGTGTCCCCCTTAGGATGCGCAAGCTGGAAGTAGTCCTGTTATTTTCTCTCTCCTTAGCCAGCTCCCTCCATGTCCTTAATATAGCCAATATTGGTTTAGGCTCTATTAAGGGATTAATCTCTCTGTGTGCTGTGGAGTTGTTTACACTTTCAAAATATCATCTAAGGCAGGTGGCAAATATGTACGAGCTTTAATAGGAGACTCATCATCATTCTCTTTCGGCTTTTCCCGTTAGGGGTCGCCACAGCGGATCATCTCTTTCCATTTCTTCCTATCCTCTGCATCTTGCTCTGTCACACCAACCGCCTGCATGTCCTCTCTCACCACGTCCATAAACCTTATCTTAGGCCTTCCTCTATTCCTCTTACCTGGCAGCTCCATCCTTAGCATCTTTTTCCCAATATACCCATCATCCCTCCTCAGCACATGTCCAAACCAACGCAATCTCGTCTCTCTTGCTTTGTCTCCAAACTGTCCAACATGAGCTGACCCTCTAATATACCGATTCCTAATCCTATCCATCCTAGTCACACCGATTGCAAATCTTAACATCTTTAACTCTGCCACATCCAGCTCTGACTCCTGCCTTTTTGTCAATGCCACTGTCTCCAACCCACATAACATAGCTGGTCTCACTACACTCTTGTAGACCTTCCCTTTCACTCTTACGGATACCCGTCTGTCACAAATCACTCCTGACACTCTTCTCCACCCATTCCACCCTGCCTGTACTCTCTTCTTCACCTCTCTTCCACATTCACCATTACTCTGAACTGTTGATCCCAAGTACTTAAACTCGTCCATTTGTTTGCATTGATGCCTTCAAGGCTGACTATTTGCAATTTTTGTCATGCCTAACTTTCAGTACTACATTTAATATATGTGAAGTTCTACAATTTATAGTAGCAGAATTGCTTTTAAAGCTTTTTGTTCATTATGGGGGCAAAAATGTTTTTCGAAATAGTGTATAAAATTTCGTTGTCTTTTGGTAAGCTGTTATGAACTCACTTTCTCCTAGAAGAGCATTGTTGGCTAGGAAAGAGTTTTAATATTCAAAATGCATAAAATGTTGTCTTTTTGGTAACCTTTTAAGCTGCTGTTGACTTTTCTTCCCTAGAGAACAACGCTGTCCAAAGTTCAGCTACTGAAGAGAGCCTAAGTGCCAGGTAAGTATGTGCAATCTTGGTAATTGATGAGGAGTTCTCATCACTGCCTTTGTTGGTGCAAGAGTTGTTTTGTTCTTCCCTCTACATTATGCATGTTAATAGAAAATTGTTGTAGAACTAACCTGATGTTTATGGTGTCCATTTCTCAATGGATGGGTTATTGGATATACCTCAGATATGACTTTGGTCACACTCAGATTTTGGATCCAGTGCTCAGTCTCTTCACTTTGCCCATAGCTGCCTGCAAGTAGTTACCTCAGATCTAATTTGCTACAGACGGTTTCCTTAGCTCAGGCTGGGTTTAAGTGAAGTCAAGTTTTATTTTCTTGGAGGTTTCTCTCTCTCTGTTTATCCTCTGTTCTTCATTTACTATCTCTTCTACTTTGTTTCTTCTTTCCCTTACCAAAAATAAGTAAATAATTTTGGGTCTTTCCCATTATTTCTATTCATTGCCCTTTATGCAGCCTGTCTTCATTGGCTTTTCTGGACTAGAAGTTTAATATAGTTATAGCTTAGTTGATATAGTGCCCTTTTCTAGTGTAGTTACTTATAGGGGGTTACTGTTTGTATTTGCATTGCTTTTGGTCACAGGGCAAGTGAACAAGAGGAACAAATTGGTAATCAAGGAGCCCTTCAATGCTTGCGCAAGAGAAGTTTCCTCTTCATACACTACTGCCGTTTCTGCTATTTCTCCCCCTACAAAAAAGATTTCTGACAAATCCAGGGCTGAAAAGAGCCATGGTAAGCTTAAGGAAAAAGGGAAGTCAAAGGGAATTAAGAAGCGATCATTGGATCACTAGTCTTCCTCATCTCCACCCCCAAAAATGTCAAAGTTTTCAGATCTGACTCTATACTCTTCCCTTGCAGGAATTACATTTTTCTCTGGAGCAGATTTCACTTATGTTACTATCTCCCATCTCCAGGAGAGGCCTGATGCGGACGTTTCTTGGGACCCATATCAGCTGGGGGTTTTCCTGGTCCCGACCCCAGTTAGAACTGGGGTCATGGGACCCATCCCCTCATTCAGTTACTACTTTTTCTCCGATTCATGTGGCTGTTGGATCTGGGTGTTCCCCAGGGTATGTCTGTCGGATCTAAAGATTTTATCTTTATCAACTCTGGCATTATCTCTGATCTGATCAATGCCAAGTGGCTCAGACCAGACTGCTTTTGTAGCTGAGGTACCACCTTTGGACCTAGAGTGCCTGGCTTGACTACGAAGTTATTTGAGCTGTTCCTTCCCCTTGGAGCTTCACAACTAGACAGCTTTGCTGCAGTATTTGGTCTGGGAGCGGAGTAGAGTGTGACTCCAGGAGCAATCCTTGTTGGGTGTTCTGGTCCTGTCTTGAAATGTGCCTTCAAAACTTTCAAGAAAGCATTCTCTCATTCTAGGGAACAGACTTCTCCCTCCTACTCGGATCTGTCCTTCCCCTACTGCAATTCCCTGGATCCTGATCATACACTTTCTATCCCATCAGGGCAGCCAGTCTCTTGACTGTCCACACTGAGAATTCCCAATGAATTTCCAAGTCTTCCCCACAGCATCTGAGAAAATTTGTTGGATGCATATGTGCAAAAACGCACATCGACTCCCATAAAGCGTCTTTAATTGAAGATGCTGACTTTGTTGAGGGAAGAAGGGTCCCCCAGATCTCCCCCTTCAGGATGTCTCATTAGGTAAAATCCTAGAAGTGTTTTAGACTTCGGAAGCCCTGTCCTTGCATGAGTCAGTATTTTTTGAGGCTGGCCCATCTACTACTTTGGTGATTCCTCCTGTGGATGAGATGATTGATCTAATCGCTTAAGTGGGCATTGAATGACCCTGATGTAACTGAAAAGATTCACAAAAACCTGACAAGTTTCTACTTCCTCCCAAAGGATCGTCCTTATTGCAGTAAGGGTCCTGCCCTTTATTCTGTTGTGGTGGCATCCACCAAAAAGTAACTTGCCAAGGAAAGTTCCACTGTGCATCCCCCTAACAATGATTATCCGGTGCTGGGCAGGTTTGGGAAATAGTATGAACTTAAGTGATCTTCTGCTTAGGGTGCTGAATTGTCTGGTACATGTAACTCACTGTCGGAGAGATTTGAACAAGGAGCTTTCCAAATCTGTCTCTGGGTTCTTATCTGTGGAGTAGAGGAAGTCTGTCGACTTTGTTGGTCACCCTTCAATCCCTGACTAATGTGTTTATGCTCTATATCCAGTGTGACTGAAGGTGCTTCTAGAGCTGCGAGCACTAGCATAACCATTTGGAAGCTTGACTGAATGAGTCCATGTGACTTTGCAGAGTACTTTAAAAACTTATCTCCCCCTAAAATGGGTCGACACTGATCAGGCCAAAGGTTGAAGTCACTATCCAAAAGTGAACAAGACAGAAAACCCCTCTCTGATGTAGGGATAGTGTTTTCTATCCCCCAGGACGTTCAGTAGAAATTGGAAGGAAGGGAAGAAATTGTGCTTCTGTAAGCTGCAGGAGTTTGCTCTTGATACTACTGTCGAGACTCCACCCCTTGAGGCAGAGTAGGGAACTGTAATAATTGAAGTACCCGCCCCCCCGGCAGATTTGGTCCACAAAACCAAAGACTTTTGGAGTACTGTGCAGTAGGCCTTACCAGCGCTTCTGAATGGTTGCCTGATTGCTGCACTCTGGAGACAGGGTGGGGGGCCTTATCCCTGCATCCCATGGTCTGGTCATTCATTGCTTGAGATGTAGAGATACAGAAGATCCTAACCAGCAGATTCTCCATCCTGTGTCTATTTCTCTTCCGTCCACTCAAAGAAACTTCTGGATGTTCCACCCAACAAAGGAAAGGCAACTGCACTAGAGGAAAAAAGCTACTAAACATTCGGATCATCCCAGTAGATCCCACAAGACTGGCAAGGATCTGGAGTTTATTATAGACTCTTTTTTGGTACCAAAGAAGAATGGGGAGTGCTGGCTGATTTTGGAACTAGTTCACTTGAACAGATTTATAAAACGGATGAAATTCTGGATGGTCATAATACAGTCCATTCTTCTATTGCTAGGAAAAGACTGTTTGGTGTCCTCTATAGACCTTGAGGATATGCACAACGACAAAGATGGATGGTTTACAATCACCATTGCGAACTGCATTCGATTGAGAGTGACACTGTCGAAATGCAGTTTTCCAATGGGCAGTTTTGCAAACCCAGATACATAGACTACATCACATCGAATGAGTAGAGTAGTTAGAGTATTTGAGTTCGGAATTTTGAGTGGAGATCGCAGTTCTGTGAGGAACAGGGAATTAACCCATTTCCTCACTATATAGTACAATCTTGGAGTTGGTATATCTAATATTTGCAGGGGGGTGGGGGGTGCAGGTGCGCCCCCCCCCCCCGTCAAAATAGTAAAATATACATGTACTGCTGACTATGGAATGTCACAGTATGGTAAGCTGCATAGCATGGATGACTGACTGCTCCTACTACGTCGAATACATTGAACTACAGGTTTTGATGTATTCAGTTTCAAACTGGCCACAATTTCACCGTTCCGGATTCAGGATTTTGGGTCGATCGTGTGACCGGTCGATCTATGCATTTTCAAAGCTTCAGTAGTAAACCAGATGGAAAAATACTCCAGAAGGTTTCTCTGCTTCTGGCTTGGGAACCAGTCACCTACAGTTTAGAGCCCTGTCCTTTGGTTTTCCACAGCCCCCAAGGTGTCCACGTGTATGGCAGTGATTGTAGCTCACCTCAGACTGCAGGGCTTCTAAGTGTTCCAATACTTGGACAACTTGCTCATAACTGCCCTCACCAAGATGATTCTTCTCAGAGCCAAGGATTTCTTGCTCCAGCTTTGCTTGAAACTAGGTATTACTAGTAAAGGCCTGTAAGAGAAGTCCAAACTTCAAGACTATCCAGACTTTAGAATTCATTTGAGCTCTCTTGGGCATGAAATTGCAAATAGCCAAGCTTCCACAAGCCACGATTGCCTTACTTTACAAATAGGTGATGGCCGTTCTTTCCTGTTAAAGCTACCTGCAAAGTTGATCTTGCTTTGTCTTTGTTCAATGGCAGCTGCAATTTCCTTGACTCCTCTTGCCACATATCACATGAGGGTGCTCCAGTGGACTCTGTCAGCACAATGGTCAATCGGACACCAGCCCTTGAGTTTCCAAGTCTCTCTCTCAAATCTGGAAAATGTGTAATCAGTGGTGACTAGAATCTCCACTAGTTTCTCAGGGTCAGCCTTTTGTTCTACTTTTTCTTCAGGCCACCATGACCATGGATGCCTCCCAGCTGGGGGTGGCATTTCTTGGGTAAGACTGTCCAAGGCACATCGGTCCCCACAAGAGTCCAGTCTTCCTGAAGATGAGCGCAGTCATTCTAGTGTTGTAGTCCTTTCAGGACTCCTCCACAGATGTGATATCCTTAGAGACTGACAATGTGTCAGTAGGCTGGTGGTGCATCATTAAAATGGGTAGAACACGATCCTACTCTTTGTTGAAAAGCCACGAGGGTGTGGCACTGAGTAATGTCTTCTCACTGCTTTCTGATAACTCACGTATAGGGGAGGTGCAGTGTTCAAAGAGACAGGTTGAGCAGGCCAGTCTTTCTTCCTCATTGCCCCGCAACTCTGCACTGACGCATCAGGTTTTCAGCTGCTGGGGCTAACTGTGCTGCAATCATGCCTCCCCCATACAACACGAAATACAGCAGGTAGTTTGCCCAAGTCCACCAGGAGGAATAATCCCCAAGGGATGCACTTGACCTACAGTTGGCCTCCTGGGTTCCTATATGCCTTTCTCCCCTACTCCTATAATCATTAATGCACTGGAAAGGAAGGCCATGGTGATCCTCATTGCTCCCTTCTAGCCCTGACAGGTGTGGTTTCCTTCCTCTAGTTTCCTCTGATTCATCCTGTGTGGGTGCTGGATCCCACTCTAGATCTTCTCACCTGTCTGGAATGCCTCTCACAGACATGCAAGCCCTCAAGCTGACCATATGGTTTCTCCAATTCCAGTGATGGCTTGACAGTCTAGGCTTTCTTCCAAATTTGTTTGCATCCTGACGTCTGCATAGAAACAGTCTATCAGAAAGATTTATACAAGCAAATTGAAGAGATCTTTCCATATGGACTTCCGTAAGAATTTGGTCCCTTTTTCAGCCTGGACTGCTGTCATCTATATTCCACAGTGGAGCTGGCTATACTCTATCATTGTCCACCTAGTAACCATGTTCAGTTTTCATATTGCAGAAAATTAATCCTCTATCTCCTCCATTAAATTGTCTAATGCTTTCCTTAGGAATACCTCTTTTGTCAGGGCACCCCCCCCCCCAAGGGACCCCATTCCACCACGGGATGTTTACATTCTCTTACAGGCCTTTACTAGACCCTTTTTTGAACCTACAGCTACTGCTAAAATATTTCCCTTGAAGACCTTATTTTGGGTAGCAGTCACTTTTTGCTAGGAGAATTTCGAAGCTACATTCCTTTTCTTCTGGGTCTGTTAGTTTATGGATTGCCCAGATTGTCAAAACCCATATCGTCGACAGTTTGGCTCATTTAACTGTACTGACTGAAACTGCTGTACAGTAGGGATCAGGGAATTTGCCCTTTCCCCACTGTAGTGCAATCTCTGAGTTATAAATTGGGGGGTGTTAGGGGCAGCCATCCTCCCCCATTGTTGGTGTTTGGGTTTATGTTTATTGGCGAACTGGATTGTTGACCATGTGGGTTTCGACAATTTGGTTCTTAAACTGACCGATTCCTTTCTTGTAAACCTCCTTATCTGGTCTTCCACAAGGACAACGTTACTGTATGAACCAGTCCTTCATTTCTTTTGAAGTTGGCTTCTGAACCTTCACTTAATCAGTCTATCAGCAGCCTTCCCATTTTTCTTTCTATATTTCTCCAACAAGAGTAAGTGCATGTTTGTATTTTTTTTTTTTATTATTACTTGGAATGCACTAAGAAAATTGGAAAGACTGATGGGTTGTTTCTTTTTCCAAAGCCAAATTGGGAAAAGCTGCATCTAAAGTGGCTTTTAATCTGTGTTTGTATTTCAAGAGAGAGGGGTCATCTTTTTACCCAGGCCTCCTAAGGCTCTCTCAACTAGGTCAGTGGTTACCTGCAAAGCTTTCTCCATTGTATCCCTTCATAACATTTCTGTTAGATGTGTGTTCTAAGGTCCATACCTTCAATTCTTATTGAAAGTTGCATTTATATTCAAGGTCTAGAGCTTCCTTTAATTTGGCTGTACTCTAGAATATTCTTCCATGAGACCTCCCAAGTTTTATAGTTGGTGGGGGTGGGGGGGGTCTGTCCTTTCCATTGAGGAATGGATGGAAGAGACATCAGATGCAAGATGTATTTAACATGATAAACTTGTGCTATCTGCTTCTGTCCTCCTTCAGCTTCCCTCTCTCCTCCCCAATCCATTTGTTTATCCTGTGCTCCTGGAGTGACTGCAGCTGTACCTACTTTGGCTTGGTCATGTACTGTTCAAGTTCTAGGTTTGGAAGCAGGTTAATTGTATGAGGTCTTAAGCCAGGGGTTTGCAACCTGCGGTTCAGGAGCTGCATGCAGCTCCTCCACCCCTCTGAAATGGCTCCCTATAGCTTTGAAAAAATATATGGAAATAAATAATGGCTATATCTAGTTTTTCTTTCAAAGTGAATGTCTCTTATTTTGGAGGTCGAGGTGATACTGTGACACTAAAATTTTAGTGTTTTAATATTTTGCCACTCAAAATGTGTCGCATCCTACAACATCTACAGCATGCTGCTTTCCCCTGCCACCTGCAGGTGGGCTAATCTTGAGTTTTTGATCCCCTGTCAGCAAACCACGGATAAATCCAAAAAAAGAAAAGTCTCTGAAGAAAGTGGAGAGTTTAATTCTGTGTGGACAGATTAATTTGCTTTCACTGCCAACAATGCTGGCTTAACTGTATGCTTGATATGTGACAAGAAATTGGCAAACAACAAAAAATGTAATGTTGAAAGACATTTCCAGGGCAAACGCACAGCATTTGCTGAAAAGTACCAAGCTGGAGATGAATGAAAAAGAGCTATTTCTGAACTACAATGGAAAGCTGATCAAAGCCAATATACTTTCAAGAAGTGGATCAAGTCTGTAAACTCAATTACTGCTGCTAATTTTGTGGCAGCTCAGGAGATAGTAAGGTGTGTAAATCCACACCGTTCACAGATGGAGAATACATGAAAGAATCATTCATTAAAATATCAGAGCATCTATTCTCGGATTTCAAAAATAAACATGAAATTGTTCAGAAAATTAAAGATATGCCTCTATCTGCAAAGACCGTCAAGGACATGACCATCAAGATGGCAGCAAATGTCACCAGTCAAAAAATTGAAGACATTAATTCAGCTCCAGCATACTCAATCGCCTGTGATGAGTCAAAAGATATAAAGAATACTGAACAGACAGCATTGTTATGCAGATATGTGAACTCTGATGGGCTGCATGAAATAGTCATTGAGTTGATACTGCTAAAAGGCAAAACACAGAGGGGGGGGGGTATTTGTGAGGCTGTGGTAGATCATGCTTTGCTAGGACCATTCTCCAGGGGCACCTGGACCCTTCTCCATTCATCTCCCAAATGTAGTACAATATGATTATCTACCCATGTAGCTAAGGCTACTGTAGCAGTGATCAATATGAAGAACATAGTACAGTTGTGTAAGCTGAACTTACCATAACAGTAAATATTCAAATGATCATTGCTGCAGTAGCCACTCCCTACTTCAACCCCCACCCCTCCTTTGTTTTTTTTTTTTGTATGCCAGGGTGTGGCATTTATTTTTTGTTGATTCCTATCCTTGTTCTTTCAAGGCACAGCCTCCCCCCTCTCTACAGGAAGGAAGGCTCTGAAGGGCATCGCACTGCACTCAAACTTCTCTTTTAGTCAGCTCAGCTCAAGCTACTTGACAGTTTGAGCGTGGAAGGTGCCCTAAAACTTTGGAAGCTGTTATATCCTTGTCGGGATATAACCCATATAGCTACGACTACTGCAGTAGTGATCATTTGAGCATCTACGGTTGAGTAAGTTCAACTTGCACAACTGTACTTTACAAGCTGCCATGATAGAGGGCCCAGTTATACCATTTTTAAATGTTTAAATGTTATGATGTTAAGTGGTCTCGTAAGTTAGCATTTGAAGCCATTCTCCATCTGAAATCTACCATTATACTTTTTTACCAAACTAATTATTTTATCTGTGTTTGAATAAATCTAGGCTATCAGAAGATCTGATGTCAGTTTATCCCTGACGTACAGGACTCTTTTCTGACTCTCGGAACCAACTTAGCTGTTGAAATAGCTCGCCAGAACCAAAAACTCTCAAACTAAGTTCCTACCCAGAGTGACCCCCTCTAGATTACCTCAGATCTCATTTGCGGCTGTTCTTAAAAAAAAAAAAAAAAAAAAAAAAATGCATCAGCCAAACTCTGAGAAGTGTATTTTCATTATTTTTTTAATCGAACCTTAGTATATAACCCTTTTAGTAATTTTCTTTATAATTTTTCCTACTCAGTCATTTGTTTGTTTTCTATCCCCCTCTATTTTGAGAGCGATTGTGCTGTCTCCCTCTTACCTTCTGGTATCGTTTCTACCACTTTTGGTAGCTCTCTATCCCTTTACATCCTACCTCTTGGTAATTCTGGCTATCATTGTTGGTAGCCCTTTCTCCATCCTTTTTTTCTATCTTTTGTGTGCGTGTAACTGAGAGGTGGTGGTGTGTTTTTTTTTTTTCCCTGCAAGTTAATATTTTTGCTACTCAACATGATGGATAAAAGTAAAGGGATCACTGTTTTTTACATGTCATGATTGCGGTAGAAAATTGCTCAATTCTGACGGGCATTCATCTTGTCTACTGCTTGGGCCCGGCGTATTTACAAGAGGATTGTGCTATATATCAAATCATTTAGTCACCGGGCCCTCGTAGAAAGAAAGAACATACTTATTTTGAAAGGCCTGATTAAGATGTCTTTTGATGAGGCTTTGTCCAGTCAGCCTAGGAAATCCAAATCTGATGTGTCTTCATATTCTTCTTCTTCCTCTTTCTATAAAGCCAAGCATGGAAAGAAGAGGAGTCTGTTGGTGCCGGCATCTCCTTTGGCTCTGGCACACAAGAGACCTAAATCATCGGTTCCCACGAGCTCTGCAGAATTGAAGTTAAGTGGGAAAATGCCTGCAATACAGACTTCGGCACCAACTGTGCTGATCAGTTCTGCACCGCAGGTTCCTGTGCTGACCACCACGACATCAGCTGTTCATGTGACTTTCTCTCCATTGGTGCCGGTCCCTTCTATGGTGCCATCTGAAATTTTGGACCTGGTTCCTTCTATGATTCCTGTCAGTAACTTTGGAACCAAAACTTACTTCAGTTCCCAGGAATCAGTATTCTTTCTCAGTAGATCCCTTTGTGGAACAGCTTTCAAGCCCCTTTTTAGAGGCCAGAATCCCTTTCAGCATTGTCTGTCTGTATCTCTAGGAGTCTAATGGAAGTCGACGCTGTGATGGTGGATCTGCTCCTCTTGGCTAGGGGTCTTTCATTCTCTTCCCAGGTTTCTCTCCCTTCTGTAGATGGGAACTTTCTCTCCAAGGACTCCACCAGACATTCCTCCTCTAACCTCCACTGAAATATTAGACTACAAGTATGATTTTTTTATTTTCCAGTTCCGGCTGCTCTGGTGCTGACTTATGCCTTCAGCTCCAGTGTCTGGCCCGAGTTCCTCTGTTCCATCAGAACTGACGGACTCCTGGAATCATAGCTTTGCTGCCTCATTTGTGAGCTGTTTCTCTGCTTTAACTTCAGTGGTGGTCTCCTTGGAGCGGGGTGGGACCACGGATCCAAGGTTGTCCTTCCTGGTTCTGGGCTCCTGTCCCTCTTCAGGGGGGCCTGCCTTTCAGGTCATGGAGAGGGCCTTGGCCTCAAGGTTTACAGCCAGTTCCTTCTCAATTGGAGCACTTTCTTGGGTGTCCTTGTCCAGAGCTTCCAACCGCCACGCCTGGACAGTGAGCATTGAAACTGCAATGATACCCCTGTACAGGGCCTTATCTCTTCTGAGTCCTCCACAAGAGTATCCCACTGTGGAGCTGCCCCGCCCCAGGAGAGGACGTGTAAGAGGAAACACCTAGATTCCACAGAGAAATCCGTCATGGAGGAGACTGACTTCGATGTTGGGGAGGTCAGTCACCCCCAGAAGACATCTCCTTTGGATACATTCTTGAAATATTGAAGTAGAGGGGTGGCTGGGAGCCCAAGACCATCCTCAGAGGAGTCTGTGTTACCTGCAAGCTTTCAGTGTTCGCTCATGTACCTCTTGGGTGACCCCACCTGCTGACTATCTTAAGTTGATCGCACAGTGGGCATGGAATGCCCTGGATTCTGTAGAGCCAATTCCCAGTAGAAGAGATAAAATCCTTTCAGCACCAGAGGGCTATAAGCATTGGGCCAAGGATTTTCGTAGCAGGTGCTATGGTGGTTGCAGCAACCACCAAGAAGGAACTAACAGAAGAGTTCTACTGTTCATCATCCTAACCTAGAGTCCATGGTGATGGACAGGTTTGGGAAGCGGGTCTACGCTTCTTTGACCTTTGCCTTATTGTCATTAAATTTCATGGCACACTTTATCAGACTCCAGAGGGTTCTAATCAAGGAGTTCTCATATACCCTTGCAGGAGTCGTGTCTGAGGGAGGTACAGGACAAAGTAGCCTCCCAACTTGCAATCCTGGAATTTATTTCTAAATCCTCTATGGGCTCATTGCCCATGCAGCTGAAGGGACGACTAGGCCAGCAAGTTCTGGCGTAGCCATAAGTAGGCACGCCTGGATGCACTTATGTGAATTTGCAGAGATATTTAAGTCTTCATTCATCAATGCGCCATTTGACTGATCATCTCTATTTGGCCCCAAAGTCAAGGATACCTTGACCGGGTGTGAAAAGGATGGAAAGACCCCATCTGCAGTCGGTGTATGTTTCTGTGCTACCCAACACTCCTACTTCAGGAAACAGAAGAGCAAAAGAATGTGGTTCAAAAAAACCCAAGGGCCTTTCCAGGACACGTGGCAGTGGCTCCCTCAGGGGTGAGCTCTAATAGAAGATGCCGACCTCAAAGCAGAAATGACCTGCAAAATCAGGGTTCCAGAGATTCCTTCTCAGGAAAATCCTGCCAGCGCTCCTGAAGGGAGGCCCAATTGCTTGCCTCAGGAGGCAGTTGAGGGAAAGACTATCCTTGCACTCACGAGTCTGGCAAAGTATAACCAGAAATATTTTGGTGCGAAGGATCATTGCTAGAGGATACTACATTCCTTTCATTCTCACCCCAAGAACAGGAAGAAGAATCCCCGATGTTCCATCCAATCAGAGGGATCAGGCAGCCCTGGAAGTTCAGAGGCGCTAGAAACAGCCATCCAAGAAGTCCCACCAGACCAGATAGTATCCAGATTTTACTCGAGGTTCTTTTTGGTGCCAAAAAGACAGGGGACTGGAGACCAATTTTGGATCTCAACCTTTGAACAAGTTTGCTCAGCTGACAAAATTCCAAATGGTCACAGTTCAGTCTGCTCTCCCCATCTTAGAGAAGGACGATTGGATGTGCTCCATAGATATCCAGGACTCGTACTACCACATAAAAATGGACAAGCGCTCCAGGAGATTCCTCGCTTCCAGCTAGAAGCTAGTCACTATAAATTCAGAGTTCTGCCTTTCGATCTCGCCACAGCCCCCTGGGTATTCACCAAGTGTTATGACAGCAATAGTGGCTCACTTGAGACTGGACAGATTCAGTGTTTCCATATTTAGGCGATTGGCTTGTCACCGTTCCCACCAGGCATCTACTAGAACAGATCAGAGATTTTATTCTACAAACTTGTACTAATCTAGGTATCATGGTGAATCATACGAAATCTCAACTAACTCAGGCTCTCCAATTGGAGTTTATAGGAGCCTGCCTGAATACAACCTTTAGCATAGCTTCCCTTCCTTTTCACAGATTACAGAAGATAAGATCCCAGGTGGAAGTTATTTTTTCTTGCGACAAGGTACCTGCTTGATTACTTCTACAGACCCTAGGATCCATGGCAATGGCCATCACACTGGTTCCCCTAGCAAGATTTCACATGAGACTTCTGCAGTGGCTTCTAGCTTCCCAATGGTCCATCCTGACACACCCCTTGATGCATCTCATCCGAATTACCAACCGGTGGAAGGAGGCCTTATCCTGGTGGATGGAATCAGAGGAAATTCGTTTAGGCTGGCCTTTTCTTTCACCCCAACCCAAGACCATAGTGACCACAGACACCTCCCAGGTGGGGTGGGAGGGGGCATTGTTTTGGCAGAACAGTCCAAGTCACTTGGTCCCTGATGGAGGCCACTCTGCATGTCAGTGTTCTGGAACTGAATGCAGTGCTCTTAGCATTGCAAGCCTTTCAATCTACCCTCCCTCTAGGAACAATTGCAATTCAGTCAGACAGTATGTCAGTAGTCTTGTACATCAACAAACTTACCCTCCTATGTTGAGAATCTCTCAAAATATGGCAATGAGCAATCTCTTCCAACCACTTCCTGATAGCATCGCACATCCCGGGAAGCTCGAAAGTGATAGTGGACAAGCTGAGCAGATGCATCCTCCTGCCGCACAAAGGGTCTCTTAATCCTAGAGTGGCGAGAGAGGTTTTCCTTAGCTGGCGCCAGCCTTGCTGCAACCTATTGGCATCACCCCTGAACAACAAGTAAGCAGCTGCTTTCTTGGGGACTCCCCTGAGGGGAGATTAGGGCAGACGCTGTCCTTCACAATTGGCCCTTGGGACTGCTTTATGCCTTCCCTCCCATCCCACTAATACCTCACTTAAAGAAAGTCATCAGGTTGAAGAGCAAGATGTTTTTTTTTTTATTGCTCCATTCTGACCTCTGCAAGTTTGGATCCCCTTTCTTTGGCCTCACCTAATTCATTGCCCATGACTATGGACCCAGATCTAGACCTCCTTTCCCATCCTCGGGGGTAAGGTCACACCCCAGTTTGAAAAACCTCAAGCTTAGAGCTTGGTTCCTCCAATTCCATTGATTGCCAGGCGAAATAACATCCTCTCCAGTTTGAAAAATTTTGTTGGCTTCCCATAAACTTTCCACTAGGAAACTTTACCACAGCAATTAGAAAAGAATTTCTATTTGCTTACAAGGCAATGCCGTTGATCCCTTTTCTGCCCCAGTTGAAAAGGTTTTTAGAATTCTTAACTACACTATTCAAACAAGGAGGTTCTTCCTCTACCATCAAAGTTCAGTTGACTGCTATTTCCAACTTTCTTGACAGCATTGAAGATCATTCTTTGATATCACATATGTTGTGTAAAGTTTTTCTGAAAGGAACTTTGAGGTTAAAACCACCTTATAAATAGCCTGTTGTCCCCTGGGATCTTAATATTGTTCTGCAGTCCTTGGTTCACTCCACGTTTGAGCTGGCGGCTATTTGTGATTTGAAGTTCCATTCGTGGAAGACCATTTTATTAGTAGCTGTTATGTCCACCAGAAGAATTTCAGAGATTCATCCATAGTCTTCAAAACAACTGTATTTGATTTCCCATAAGGACAGTGTTGCTAAGAACCAGCCCCATCCTTCCTTCCAAAAGTAGTATCTGAAATTAACATTAACCAATATATTGAGTTACCAGTCTTCTTCCCTAATTTCTCTAACAAGGGAGAATATTGTTTACACTTATTAGATATTCACAGACAGTTGCGCTTTTATCTCAGCAGAACTAAGAAATGCAGAAAGTTGGACCAGTTATTTGTCTCCTTCTCAGATCCTTCCATGGGTAAACCAGTTTCAAAGGTCACTTTATCTGAGTGGTTAAGGAACTAACTTTTGTCTACAATAAGAAAAACCTCCAATTACCAGCCCCAGTGAGAGTGCATTCCACAAAGGCAATAGCTTTGTCTGCTGTTTTTCACTCAAAGGCTTCCATGGATGACATATGTGCAGCAGCAACCTGGTCTACTCCACATACCTTTTTCATTCATTATGAACTGGATCTGGTCTCCAGGGGAAGAGTGTCTTTTGGGTTTATAGCGCTCAGGAATATCATTCCGTAAGGCCACCCAAGATACAAGGTAGCGGGGGACTGTGTCTCATACGTCAAGGATAAATGAAAATTGACATCACATAAAGAAGTTATGTACTGTACTTATAACGTTCCATCTGTGCTGTTGATTTTCATTTATCCTTGACATCTCAACCTCCTTAGAGGAACAGACTCTAGTCCTGGTTATTTCATATATGACTTTGGACATAGCCTCTTCAATTGCTTCAAGTGTGTTATTCCCTCTCTTCCTTTATAGCTGCAAACTTGAGCTGAGGTAATTTAGAGGGGGGCATTCTGGGTAAGAATTTAGCTTTAGAGTTTTTGGTTCTCACAAGCTGTTATAATAGCCGAGCTGGTTCCGAGAGTCTGAACAGAGTCCCAGTGTCAAGGATAAATGAAGATCGACAACACAGATGGAAAGTTATGGTAAGTACACAACTTTTTTTTATGTCTGGTTAAATCTTATTCTATCTAAAGTTTTGACATTAAAAATTTAATCCATTCATAAAATTAGTAAGTTATTATTTCTAGTTGCCATAAATTAGGAATAAAAGTAATATGTAATGTGTTTTGTTAAAAGCTTGTCTTATGAGTATTTTATCTACCCAA
This sequence comes from Protopterus annectens, assembly GCF_019279795.1. NCBI lineage: Eukaryota > Metazoa > Chordata > Ceratodontiformes > Protopteridae > Protopterus > Protopterus annectens. Next base: position 308,875,583 of record NC_056743.1, on the reverse strand, counting down.
ATAGGGTCAGCTAAAATAGATTCAATTTTTTTTGTTTTTCTTCATAACCTGTATGTTCTGTGAAAAAGTTCTGAACTTATTCTAGTTTATATATCTCTTCAGTTTAATATGTGCAGAAACCAACCCATTTTCATAGGTTCCAAAGGTTGTATCATACTTCCAAGTAGTGGGATAATTTCTGGTGAACTTTTTGGATGAGATAGCACGAGTTGTAGTCTTTTTAGTACTAAACCATTTTCAAGTTTTGTTTTTACTAACTGGTGCAAACTAGGTATAATTTTCAAATTAGCACCTCCAAGTCAGTGTAATAACACATGTTTATTTAAATAGTCATTCTCTAACATAAATTGATATTCCCTATTTTAGATCCATATGCATAAGGATCGGTGCTTTAAAAGCACGGAAGCAAAAATGACATAAGGAAGAAGAAAAATGTAGAGAAAAAACATTTAGTTTCATTCTTGTCATACTTGATTGTGTTCCTAGTGATAACTTATCAATCTTTGTTAACAGTTGGTTTAAGAAATTTGATTAGAATTTGCCGTTTGTATTTAATTCACTTCAGCGGAGAGAAAGCTTTTATATTTTCATAATGAAGGTATCTTTGTAGACCTTTTATTATGTTTGAAAAAAAACATGCATTATAAATTGTGCATGAAAATAATTTGGAAACCTTCAGGTTATAACCTAAAATACAAAGTCAGTGGACAAAGAAGGAACGGAATCATCCTGCTACTGCAGAAATCCACACAGATGAAGTAGAAGTGAAGGAGAAGAGGGAAAAGTCTGTCTAAGCTTTTAGGGAAAATCTCGGAAGTAGGGAGTTTACACCGAGCAAGAGAGGAGATTTTTTTGGATGGAGGCATATGGCACCCTAGCCTTGGTACGGAAGTGTTGTTGGCTTTTATATGTTTCAGTGGAGCGACAAAAAGAGCTTTAGGTTACTAGAAATTCAATTGCAATGAAAGAAAATGAGATCAATAGTGGTTCTGATTTTTCAATTTCTCTTGTTGGGGGAGAAATAAATTATTGCATTGTTTGTTTTTTGTTATGATCAAGCAAAGAACACAGTTGGACAATGATTGCCAAAGGATGTCGTACCAAAAGTTGTTTCCTTTTGTGGAAAAGAAATAGCGTAGCATAATGTAACAACACAATGATACATTTGAAACTGCTGTTTGGGTTGATGTGCTGTTGAAAGGACTGGAAGCAATAAGTTCAAAATCTGTCTGACTACTGGCTATGAGGAACATTTTTTTAGTTAACCTCCCAGTTTTGTCTGATGGTTGAAAGCTACCAGCCCTAGTGGCATTCAAGAAAAAGAGGATGTGAAGTTGTTCGATCTCGCCGTTTGTTCTTACACACTGGTTCGGAGCCGATCCCTCGGCTCCGTGTCGGCCACATTCCAAGCTCTGCGTCTAAGAGAAGCTCGAGGCACAGTCCCTATCCCATGATCCCCTGCTGCTAACCCTCAGATCTAGTTTGCCGCTGCAACAGGTCTCGTCGTCGAGTGAGAACTCGGGCCAGTATCCTTTATATATTCATATAGATCTTTCCTAAAATAGTTAGAATTGTTAAAGTTTATTATTAGGATTAGCATGGTATTAGTATTTGTGTGTGTGTTGTTTTAAATTAGTTTAAATTAGTGTTAGCTTGTTGTGCGAGCGGCTGCTCCTAGGCCTTAGGCCATTGTTTTTGTTCTGTCAGGGCTCTGTCAGATTTTTTTACTAGTAATTCCTTTTTTCTCCAGTTAACCGGTAGTAGTTATAGTAGCTGTGTGTGTTAGTAGCGGTTTTGTGTAGTTTTATACATATAGTTGTATTTACTATTTTATGCTTAAATTGTTGGAAAAAGCCAAATCTGGCTTTAAACGTTGCCAGTGTGGACAGAAAATGTCCATAACTGATAACCATGTTTCCTGCGTCTACTGTGTGGGCCCTTTCCATCTTCAGGAGGATTGCTCCATCTGCCACTCATTTAGTGGCAGAGTGATGATGGAGAGACGCAGGAAACTGGTTGAGAGAGGTCTCCTGAAGCCTGGTGTTCATGTTGTAATATCAGAGAATTGGTGGACAGAATTTTTAATACAGGAATGGCTTCAAAATATATAGACGTGAATGGCCTTTGGTATTTGTTTTATAGTATGTAAAATGTTTTATTTTTACAATCATTAGTGCCATCCATAAGTCCTACAACCTGCTGATTCTTGGAATGCTAACTCCTTTTACGTGTGTGGTATTGCTACAAGTGAACTGCAACAAAGTAAAGGGCTTCAAAGAAAGTGGTGTTGCTGAAAAATACTGTGAGCTGTATGTTGATTGCACACAAAATATGCAAGATCCAGGTTAGTCTCTGCAGCGGTCAGATGCAGTTATCGAGAGAGAAACTAAGCAAAACAGCAGCAATGCGGGAAGTTGCTGTGGCACTGAGTAGTTAGCCAAGTGTGGATTTTGTGTAAGGTTGCCACACATCTGTAAAAAGAGGCAGACTGAGTCATTGCAATAAATGACAGAATCAAGACCCTGTTTATTTGTGAAGATAATTTACATACAAAGGACTGTACTCTGTGGTTCTTTCAAATGTTTTTGCGATCTGAGGCAAAAGTGAAGACGACTGACATAAAAAGAGCATTAGTTTTCTTTTTTGCGAGTGTGTTTAGCAGCTGGTGCAGAAGTAAGTGAAGATAATTGACAAAGGACAGTTTAGTTTTGGTTTCAGAAGCTGCAGTACAATGTACCCGGCATATTTTTAGAATGACATTTGTATTCTGCAGATTGTTTACCACATGCAAGCTATGCTAGTAGTATAAATGCAGACATGTTTAATATGAAGAAAGGAGATTCGCAACGTGCATCAAAATACCCATAGCATGCCTCTTAGAGAACAATATTCATTACTGTTTACCACAAGAAGCATTTATCATGGTATGGTACAGTGTTATAACTTGTACTGCAGTAAGAGACTTTGTACTTGCATTGACCAAAGGAGAAATTGAAAAATGTTACTGTGCTTACAGGTCTATGTGCCATTCATTGATGCTGAATAATGTTTAGCATGGTACAATATGTGAACTCATGTCATACTTGTATTTGGAGTCTGAAGGAAACCGAGAAAAATATGATAGTGCTCATCTGTGTACAGTATTTATTGGTGTTGCTCTTTTTTTTAAGAGCGTTTCCATTTCTGTTTTTGTTTCAGGGAAAACTTTGAATAGAAGTCATCTTCTACTACAAAAGACTGCTTTAATTTCAGTGCACTTTAGCTGATGCCTCTATTCGAGGAAGACTGAATTTTATGCAGTACAATACATATTTTATTTTCATGGTAGTAGGCTATCAAATTTCTTTGTAGGAGTATTTCCTTACAGCCTTTCTTCTTAGCGTTCTTGCTGTATACTTTTCTTTTGACATGTAATACTGGTTTCCCATGTAGGATATTCTGAGTAAGTTAACTGCTGTTATTGTAGTTTGTTTGCTAAGGTCTCACCCTACACTAAAGCATTCCTGTTGCGTTTTGTCATAATCACTTTTTTTCAAAAAACTTCAGTACTCTTTTACATAGTTTTTATATACTGTGTAAAGTTTTGCATATATATTTGGTTGCATATAGGTATGGTTGTGTCTGTACTTCATCTATCGGTCTTTGCCATGGAATTCTACTTCAAGTAATTGAACAGAGAATGTACTACAGTGTGGGGATTTATAAGGGAGCCATGTGCATACCTATGACAGTACATTCCAGAGTGAGACCTGTGTTTGGTATGTATGAGAAAGGAAACCACTACCTTTAAAATTTCAAGCTGGGTGAAAATGGTTAAGATGCAGTATTGCTCAAAATGCTATGATGTACTGTTAACAGTAACTACCAAATTATATAAATAACTGTGACTTGGGATATGTAAAAGTCAAGACTGAGTAAGCCATAATAATTTCTGTTTTGACATTTCTTCTCTGCCCTGATGAGTTTTAACGTGGTTTTTCTGCATGTGACAGGAGAAAGCAAAGTTACAAACGTGCGGTGAATGAAATATATGAAAGCCCAACTGATGAGGAAAAGAAGCTGGATGAGGATTGCAGCCCACCTAGAAAGAAGACACCATCTCCTCCTTGCCCTTCAAGTAAGGTAGGAAGTGCATGTTTCTTTGTCTGGAACTGGAATTGCTCGTTTTTACTGCACTGTTGCATCTTGTTAAATACAAGGAAATGTATAGTGGTCTTATGGTTCCTGAGTACGCTTGTATATACATTTTTTTTTTTTTTTTTTTGTGTGTATGCTTTATTTTTCTTTAGTTCTTTGCTATATCTACAGCAAACAGCAAGGACAATTTTTAATGGTACTAATCACTGGATTTGAGTTTTATAGCAATAAAAATTCTTTTTTTTTTAAAGCTTTTACACTGAGACAGCCATTTTCCTATGAACAATGTCTTTTGTATTGACCCACTGTTGCCTAGTGTCTACTTGATCATCATATTGATCTCTGCTGCAGTAGCCTTGGCTATATATGGGTTATATTCTACTAAGGATATAACAGAAGGACAGCTTCCAAAGCTTCAGGGCGCTATACACATGCTCAAACCATTAGCTTTGAGCTGTGTTATCTAAAAGTCCATTTGGGATCCAAGCTTTTCAGAGTTTTCCTGCTGCTGAAGAATGCTCCTCTTGTGGGCTTTTAAGGACAGATTGTTGGCTAACACTTTTCTAGTGCTTGGCAGATAATTTCCCTTCAGGGGTAAAAAAAATATATATATATGTTATGGCAAAAAGTGTGCATCTGATGTTAAGTTTTCATTCATTCTTGACAAATGGGACTCTGTTCTGACCCCTCGGAACTGGCTCGGTCGTTGTACAGCTCGTGTCAGCCAAACAAACTCTCGAGCTAAAGCTCTGTTACCTCAGATCTCGTTTGCCACTCTGATAAGATGCTTCAGCTGATACTCTCCAGCGAAGTAATTTAATTTCATTTATATCTCTATATATTACATTTTTTTCTGTTGTATTATTTTGTGTGTGTCTGTAAATCAGCTCTACCCTTTTTCCCTAACTGTATTCTCTGTTACCATCATTGGTAATTTTTCATCTGATAATCTTCTTTCCATTTATCACTGATGGGTTCGGTTCCGAGCCCTTGGAACCAAGTCGGCCTATTACCAAGCTCGTGCCAGCCAAATAAATTTTCGAGGTGAGCCTCTACCCAAAATGCCCTACTCCCTGTTACCTCAGATCTCCTTTGCCGCGTAGCCGTAAAGCTGTGTTTCAGCCAAGCTCTCAGCTAAGTAAAATCAATCTTGATATTTGTGTAAAAGTTTTTGGATGTTTTCATATTTTACTAAACCTTTAGTCAATGTAGTGTCTTTTCTTCGATCTAACCGCATATTCTCCACTCTACCCTTTGTTACCGTTGGTAAACTTAAGTACCATTGTTGGTACAGCCTTTTCCCTAACCCTTGTGGTATTTCTTTAATACCATAGCTGGTATTGCTTTCTCTTACTGAACCTGTTAGCTTTCTCTCTTTTCAGGTGTTTCACTTTCTTCTCATATACAGTGTGTTGTTATATTGGTATTTTTCTGGTGATTTTTGTGTTTTTTGAACTGGGTGACTTCATTATTGCTGGATTATACAGTTAGTTGTGGTGTTCTTTCTACTAAAATGTCTGATAAGAAAGGTACCTCTGGCTTTAAGCATTGTACTTCTTGTAAGGGCAAGTTACCCAACATTGACTTGCATGATGACTGTGTATACTGTTTGGGAGTGGCCCACCTTTCGGTGCAGCCTCCATGTGACATTTGTCAAAGTTTCAGCCAACGCAAAAATAAACTTATTCTGAAGGGGTTACTCAAGTCTCCCTTCTAAGATTTTTTCTGTGATTGAGGTCTCAACCCCTCCTAAGGACAAATAGCGATCCCATTCTGTTCCTTCTTCACCATCGGTTGATCAGAGCAAACCCGAGAAATCCAAGGTCCCCAAGTTATCGTCGGAGCATAAATCTGCCTCTTTGGCTCCACCTTCTTCTGCTCAGACTGTTGCAAAACCCTCGATACCGACGCCTGTATTGGCACAGACCCTACCTCTGGCACCGATACTAGATCTTACTGCGCCTGTTTCGGCTTCGGCACCTGTAGCTACTTCGGCTCAGGGCACACCTTCGACTTTGACTTCAGTTTCCATTTTGGAACCGACCTTCTCAGCTCTGAGTACCACTTTGGCACCTAGCGTTGTACTGACCACTCTGGATCTGTCCCCTTTGCTCCCTGTCTCGAACCTGGAGACTTCAGTGCCGGCAGACAATGCACCACGGACCCGATACTCTTCCTCTGTAGTCCTGTTTCTGGGCCAAGTGTATAGCCCATTTTCTCGAACGTCCTGTCTCCCCATCTGGAGTATCCACTAGATCCACCAGGAACCTTTCGGAACACAACGTGGTGCGTCTTGTGGACCAGCTGTTGGTAGCTAGGGGGATTCCATTACACTCTAAAACCCATCCACCTGCTGGACGTGGGTTGCCTTATCCACGGACTCCATCTTGCACTCCCTTCCTTCGGTTCCAAAGCCTTCTGTTCCGATATCCTTTTTGGAACCCACCACCTTAGCGCCTACGGTGCACCTCACTCTGGCTCAGAGTTTGTCCCTTTGGTCTTCAGTCCCTACCAATCCGGTCCTTCCTCAATCTGGGGATTGGGGGATGGGCGTGTTGGTCCAGGGTACGGTGCCGACTTTCTCCTCTGTTCCTTCCCCGGCACTGATGGCTGTGTCCGCACCGATCTTACTTGGGGCTCCACCCGTGGGGACGGGTCTGTCGGAGCAGAGTGTAACCCTAGTTCAGAGGTTGTCTTCCTCTGTTCCAGGCTCCCATCCCTCTTCGGGTGGGCCTGCCTTCCGCAGAATGGAGAGAGGGCTCTTGCTTCTGATAGCACTCCTATGATGTCAGAACCCCAGTTTTCACCCCCTGATCTGCAGCTGTCACAGACCACCCCCCCTCCCCGGGACACCAGGCAGAGAAGTCATAGGACACCCCTGTTCAGGCACCCACTCTTCCGAATCCTCCTCAGAGACGACCACTGTGGAGCTCCCTCGAAAGAAGATGTGCAAGAGGAAGCATGTGGACTCACCTGAGGAGTCCTTGGCGGAAGACAAGGATTACGATGATGGTGGAGGGTCCCCACGATCACCAGAAATGTTAAAACAGAGAGGTGACTGGAAACCCTCCAACCCTTCATCTGAGGAGTCAAGAGTCCCTGCAGGCTTTTTGTGCCTGGCAGTCTACCTTTTGGGTGACCCCACCTGCCGACTAACTCATCCAGTGCGCATGGAAGAACCCGGACTCCATTGAGATGATCCCCCAGAGACCAGACAAAATTCTGTCCCCTCCTGTTGAGAATCCACACTGGTCCAAGGGGTTACAAGTTGATACTATGGTGGTGGCGGTGGCCATGAAAAAGGACTTGGCTGAGGAAAGCCCCACTGTCCACCCACCCAACAAGGATTCCCTGGCGGTGGACAGACTTGAGAAGCGTGTTTTTGCATCAGGGACTTTTGCTATACCGTCCCCAAATTATTTGGCACATTTTACAAGTCTTCAGAGGGACTTGATCTCCAAACTCTTTGGTACACTCGCATGACAGTTGTCTGACGAGGTCAGGGACAAGGTGGCCTCGCAGCTAGCAACCCTGGAATCAATATCCAACACGTGCATGAGGTTTCTCTGACACGCGACTGAAGGTGCGGCTAAAGCAGCGGGGTTCGGGCATTGAGACATCATGCCTGGAAGCGCATCTGTGACCTCACGGACCTCTTAGAGTCTTCCTTTCTAAATTCTCCCATCGAAGCTTCATCCATCTTTGGCTCCAAAGTGAGGGACACTAGCCAGGTGCGAGCAAGACGGAAAAAACCCTGTCTGCCATAGGCCTACGGTTTTCCAACCCTCAACATTCCTTTTCCAGGAATCTGAATTGGAAAATGTGGCATAAGAAATCTCAGGGTCCTTTCCGTGCCACACGTGGTGATGATACTCTGAGGCAGAGTGGGTAACAATTATGGAAGGTGCCCCAATAGAGGCAGAAGGGGTCCTCGCAACCAAGGCTCCAGGGACTCTTTCCCTAGACAGCCTTATCAGTGCTCCTGAGGGTCTGCCCGATTGCTTACCTCTGGAAGCAGTCGGGGGTCATTTCTCTCTGCACCAAGCTGCCTGGCACTCTGTCACCACCGATCGTTTGGTGCAGAAAATTATCACCAGACATTACACCATTCCCATTTCTTGTCAACCAAAATTTCCAAGAAAACTTTCTGACGTTCCACCCAGTTAAAGGGAAGCAGCAGCTTCAGAGATTATAAA
>NC_056743.1:308854750-308859750 GCF_019279795.1 Protopterus annectens | reverse complement strand
GATTACAAAAGTTAAGGTCGCAACTGCAACTAATCATTTCAAAAACAAGGTTCCTGCTCTTCTCATCCTGCAAGCTCTGAGATCTATGGCAGCAACTTTAACTTTAGTACCCTATACAAGGTATCACCTGAGGCTGCTCAGTGGCTCTTAGTGGAGCAGTGGCCGATACTGATATAGCCATTGTCTTACCAGATTTTGATAAATCACTGCAAGAAGGATCTGTCCTGGTGGATGAAGTCAGAGGAAAATCTATGGGGCTGCACCTTCTCTCCTTCTCCGCCCACTGCTGTAGTGACCATGGACGCTTCCCAGATTGGGTGGGGGAGGCATTATCTGGGAAGAACAGTTCAAGGCACTTGGTCCCCACAATAGGCCAATTTGCACATCAATGTCCTAGAATTGAGAGCAGTGCTTCTAGCTTTGCAAGCCTTTCAGTCTGCCCTTCCTTTGGGGGGACAGTTGCAATCCAGTCGGACAAAATGTCAGTCTGGTACATCAACAAGCAAGGTGGACCCAGATCCCACCCCCTGTGTTGGGAAGCTCTCCGGATATGGCAATGGGCTGTCACTTAAAATAGCTTGCTAATAGCAATGCATATCCTGGGAAGCTCCAACGTGATGAGCAAAATAAGCTGATGCATCCTCCTGCCTCACGAGTGGTGTCTCGGTCCGAGGGTGGCGATAAAAATTTTTCGTCACTGGGACTAGTCTTGCTGCGATCTTGCATTTATTTATTTACATTTGTTTACCAGGTAATGTCCACTGCACAAGTCCTTTTTCAGTGGAGACCCGGTGAGAAAAGCTCCAAAGAACATAGAATCACCAAAATCCACAGCCACAGTACCCAAATCTCCAAAAAATGTGATTAGAAGCAGTAAGTTAAGAACAGCACATTTATTTGTACGTAATCTGAATCACACCAAACAGCAGCAAACAATAAACCAAGCGCTTTCGCTCGGTTATTACCGAGATTCTTCAAGGTTAAAAAATCTGTTGTGTAGTCAGCCATGTTAAATACTAAATGCAACATCACATGACATACCCCCCCCATGTGAATCATCCCTAATCAGTTTCTTAAAAATACGGTGTGTATAAATTTTCCTTAAATATTAAATATATATTCCAATCCAAGAATCAAACTCAACTTTAAATTCAGTAATGCCAAAAATGAAAATATATAATATATTACAACACATGTAAACACATAAAAAATAATAAAATAAATGGTAATGAATGGTAACAGATTTTTTAACCTTGAAGAAGCTCGGTAATAACCGAGCGAAAGCGCTTGGTTTATTGTTTGCTGCTGTTTGGTGTGATTCAGATTACGTACCAATAAATGTGCTGTTCTTAACTTACTGCTTCTAATCACATTTTTTGGAGATTTGGGTACTGTGGCCGTGGATTTTGGTGATTCTTGGTCTTGTGTTCACATTTTTTGACCTCCAAAGAACATAGTAATACAATAGCATAAAAGTTTCAAGTTACATAGACATACAGGTATTCTAAAATAAGACCGTAAAACATAGTAAAATAGCCTAAAGACACAGTGAATAGCATACAATGAAATTACAAGTCAGTAAAAATATAGCTAGAACATAAACATTAACAATTTACAAAAAAAAAAAAAAAAAATTTTTTTTTGTCAGTTATGTGTAGGGGAAGCCTTCCTCACATGATTTTGAAAGCTGTGCCTTTTGCCTCCCAAATAAACAACAAATGCAGTAGCCACTTTGCCATAATTCCCACTTTGGGGGGGGGTCCCCGAGAGAGAGAGAGAGACTCCTCTATTATCCCCTGGGCCTTCTTCTTTATCTTTCCCCCAATCCATCTCATTCCCCTTTCTTGAAGAAAGCCCAAAGGTTGAGAAACAGCGATCCTTATTGCACCCTATTGGCCCAGTCAAGTCTGGTTCCCCTTCCTTTGGCCTCACCTGATTCACCGTCCTTGGATTCTGGACCCAGTTCCAGACCTGCTGGCTCACCTGCAGGGATTGGTGCATCCCAGCCTTCACAATCTCCAGCTGACCGCTTGGTATCTCCAATTCCATTAATTGCCATGGAGAGCAAATTACCTTCCCGTCTACATAACAATCCTTCTGGCTTCTCATAAACCATCCACCAGGAAACTCTATCTTAGCAAATGGAAGAGATTCTCAATCTGGGCCCATATGAATAATTTACATCCCTTTTCAGCCTCAGTTGACAAAGTCTTATAATTTATGGCCTCCTGTTTTGAACTAGGAGCTTCTGTTTCCACCATCAAAGTCCAATTAGCAGCCATTTTCAATTTCCACAATGGGTTTGATGATAATACCTTGATTTCCCATCGTTCATGTAAAACCTTTCTTAATGGCACTTTGTCTAAAGCCACAGAAAGTTAAAAACTAAAACTTTTAAAACACAAGTGAAGCCAGGAACAGAACTCTGATGTAAAGTAGACTATTTTATTAAGCACTTTTCGTCTAACTTAATAGTTAGACTTCAAACGACATTCAAACATCCAAAACTTTAAATAGTAACATTCGTTAAAATCATGTGAAGAAAGACTTAGAATTTAAAAAAGAAATTACATTTAAAAGGGCAACAGCTTTGAGCAAGGCAGCATGAATTCCATTCATAAAGAATGTACAAGTAAATTAAGTTTTCATTCAATAAATGTATATTTACAAATCAATATATCCTACATTTCAAAATACTGAAGCATAATTAAATAAATAATGATTAAATATATTAAAAAGCTGAAACTTGGAAATAGTATAGGCTTATATTAGAGCTCTTGTGTGTAGACTGTGTATGATGAAAAATATATAAATATGTAGAAAACTGAATAGCAATAAATAAGCTAAAGTATGTAATATAAATAAATATTAAAATGTTAAATTAAATAGTTATACACATAAATACAGATTTTGTTATCAAATGGTGTATGTTAATGTAACTATTCTAATTTCACCTAAGCATACTTTTTAATTTTAACAAACACATTAATGAGCATTTTTCATTTAAACATGGATAGTGATATGCTAATAACCTAATCTGCCAAAACAGCTCCATCCTCTCCAAGTATAAGCTGTTGGGTCCACCCCTACTACTGGGTTCAATCTGCTGTATGACCCAAAATTTAAAAGTATGATGTGGAAAAGATTTAACATGTTTGGCTAAGGCATTCTCTTCCTTTTGTTTCTGAATGCTATATAGGTGCTCGTAAATCCTGCCTCGTAATCTACGATCAGTTTTCCCTATGTAGAAAGATGGACAGAATTCACATTTAGCCAAATAAACAACTGATCTAGAATTACAATTGAATTTCTTCTTGCTGACCAATGTAGTGCCATTGACTATTACGTTTGCACCTATTTCTACAAACCTACAGTAAGGGCAGTTACCACATTGCGTCATCCCAGGATATCTACTTAAAGAAGTTTCACTTTTATCAAATTCTTAAAATTCAAACCTTTTCTATAGACTAACTTGGGTTTATCTCCCACATTACTAATCACATTGGCATCCTCTTGTAACTGGAGGCTTTTACAAGATGATGCCAATGTGATTAGTAAGGTGGGAGACAAATCCATTTTAAGAATTTATTTGAGAAAAGTGAATTACTTTGGAAGAACTGCAGTGTTTATTAGTCACTAATCCTACTCTAGGCAAGTGCTTTGGAATCCCTAAAGTGCATAAAGATGCACAGCACCCGCCATTTAGGTTGATATCTAATAAACGTGCAAAGACTAAGTGGATTTCCGAGTACGTGGATAGTGTTTTAAATCCGATAGTTCAACAGACACCTTACTATATGCAGGACTCTTGACATTTTTTGAATGAAATAAAGACTAATTTAAAGGTTAGGCTGTTTTTGTTACTTTATATGTGGTGTCCTTATACAGTAATATACCTCACAAAGAAGGACTGCATTTGGTGAAAAAATTCTTGTTGAACTACACACGTCCAAGTCAAACTACTATTATGTTACTTGGGGTGTTAATAGACACTGTTTTATGTAACTATTTTTTTTATTTTAACAAGGCTGTTTATCAACAGATAAAAGGTGTTGCTATGGGGTCTAAGATGGCCCCAGCATATGCTAACCTTGTGCTCTCTGTGTGGGAAGTGGACACTCTGATTAATCTACCTGGTTTTCAGTATACGCTCCTGTATCATCGTTATATTGATATTTTTTTTGTGTGGACTGGTACTTTGCCTGTTTTTTTTTTTACAGACTTTAAATGACAGCATTTCTTTTTTGGAGTTTATCCGGTCTGGCATCGGGAGTACAGTCTCATTTTTGGACGCTACTATTTCTTTGGACCCTCTACAGGAAGGTCACTTATCAAAATATTTACCTTGACTTCATGAGTCAACACCCTTTCTATATGAAAATGAATGTTTTAAGGGGCCAGTTCATAAGACTGTCGAGACTAGTCAGTGAGGACTCTGTCAGTAAAAATGCCTTCTTTGAGACAATTTTTTTTACAGAAACACTACCCTTCTGACCTCATACATTCTGTGACTATGGAAGTTAGTAGGGACACTCAGTAAATTAAAACCAATTATTAGGTTTGGATTTACACCTAAACAAAGTGCTCGTACTGATTCACAAGAAAGGACGATCAGTTTCCCTATTCCTATCTACATGGACATGAGAAACATTTGTGAAGTGATTACCCATAACGAACATTGTTACCAGTTCTCATAATCTCTCCACAGTATTAGGTGAAGCCCCCCTTTTTTTCTTACAAGCGTAATAAGACTATCAGGACTACTTTGGAAAACAGGGACACTACATTTCTGCTTGTAGACATCAAAAATGTTGCAGACCCTGCTGGCATGTTTGAATGTGGGAAGTGTGTTTGTTATACATAGTGTGCTTTAAAACATATTTACATGTTACAAAGTTACTTTTCACCAACACTATGACTGTAAATCATCTAATTTAGTTTATGCAGTGGTCTGTGCTTCTTGTGACTCATATTATGTTGGGAAACCTAGTAGAAAACTA